>NC_135807.1:12317551-12342551 GCF_964213995.1 Mustelus asterias
ATGTGCGGAAAAGATAAATGTCCTCTTCTCATTCTATTTCACATTCATTCCCCAAACCCTGGCTGCAAAAGTGTTACTCTAGAGAAACACCAAGTTAAAAAGTACCAGTTATGACTGGTGTTCAGGCTCATTTCATCCTGGCAGGGAGCTAGTAGCATCCTCTCTCTTGCTCTCTGTAGCATCCTCATCATCTAAGAGTTGCTAATCATGGCTTATGCTACGCTATCACCAGGAAACAAGGTAAGAAGGCTGGCCCTGAGAACTACCTGAGTCGGTACAGACTTTGAACCCTGTTGGCTTTATTCTGCGCCACACTCCAGCCAGCTAAGCTAACCAGCGCCCTCTAATAACACTGCAGTGAGTATTGAAACATAAGAACTAGGAGCAGGAGTAGGCCATCTGGCCCCTCGAGCATGCTCTGCCATTCAATAAGATCATGGCTGATCTTTTCGTGGACTCAGCTCCACTTTCCCGCCCGCTCACCATAACCCTTAATTCCTTTACTGTTCAAAAATTTATCTATCCTTGCCTTAAAAACATTCAATGAGGTAGTCTCAACTGCTTCACTGGGCAGGGAATTCCACAGACTCACAACCCTTTGTGTGAAGAAGTTCCTCCTCAACTCAGTCCTAAATCTGCTCCCCCTTATTTTGAGGCCATGCCCCTAGTTCTAGTTTCACCCGCCAGTGGAAACAACTTCCCTGCTTCTATCTTATCTATTCCTTTCATAATCTTATATGTTTCTATAAGATCTCCCCTCATTCTTCTGAATTCCAATGAATATACTCCTAGTCTACTCAGTCTCTCCTCATAAACCAACCCTCTCAACTCCAGAATCAACCTAGTGAATCTCCTCTGCACCCCCTCCAGTGCCAGTATATCCTTTCTCAAATAAGGAGACCAAAACTGTACACAATACTCCAGGTGTGGCCTCACCAGCATCTTATACAGCTGCAACATAACCTCGCTGTTTTTAAACTCCATCCCTCTCGCAATAAAGGACAAAATTCCATTTGCCTTCTTAATTACCTGCTGCACCTGCAAACTAACTCCTTGAGATTCTTACACAAGGACACCCAGGTCCCTCTGCACGGCAGCAAACTGCAATTCTTTACCATTTAAGTAAGTCTATTTTGCTGTTATTCCTATCAAAATGGATGACCTCACATTTACGTTGAAGGTAAAATGTGTGGTTTAATTTGGAATCATAAAATCTCTACAGTGCAGAAGGAGGCCATTTGGCCCATCCTGTCTGTACCAACCCTCTGAAAGATCATCTTACCCAGGCCCACCTCTTCAACCCTATCCCCATAACCCTGCACATTTACCTCGAACCTGCACATCTTGGGACACCAAGGATCTATTAATCATGGCCAATCCCCCAGCCTACACATCTTTGGACTGTGGGAGGAAACTGGAGCACCCAAAGGGAACCCACACAGACATGGGGAGAACATGCAGACTCCACACAGTGACCCGAGGCCGGAATTGAACCCGGCTCCCTGGCACTGCGAGGCAGCAGTGTTAACTATTGTGCCACCGTGCTGCATTTGAGGACATGGCTAAATGTCACCGGGTCCACCTCTTAATGTCATAGAATCATACAGTACAGATGGAGGCCATTTGGTCCATCATGCCTGTGCCAGGTCTTTGGAAGAGCTATCCAGTCAGTCCCAACCCCCAACTCTTTCCCCATAGTCCTACAAAGTAATCCTTTTCAAATTTATAACCATCACTTTTTTACTTTCTAATCTGAATCACAGAATCCCCACAGTGCAGAAGGAGGCCATTCAGCCCATCGAATCTGCACCAACCAAAATCCCACCCAGGCCCTATCCCCGTAGCCCCACATATTTACCTTGTTAATCCCCTGACACTAGGGTCAATTTAGCATGGCCAATCCACCTAGCCCTCACATCTTTGGACTTGAGGAGATGTGCAAATGGACTTTACACATCTGTTTCCACTGTCTTTCAGACAAGTGGCAACTAATTACTGAGTAAAAGAAAAGTTCCATGAAGAATCCCATTTATTTTCTTCCTCAAGCAACAAGGCCTATTTACCTTCTCACAACATCCCTTCAACTCCTCTAACCAGGAGGTGCAGCCAATTGTCTTTTGAACCCACTGATAAGATCTCCATCAATACTTTCCCCAGTTACTTATTCCACAAATCAGTAACTAACTGCCCGGACTATTCTGCCCATGATAATGCTGGCATAATCTTATTTTCCATCACTGGGCTCATGGTCCCAGTCTGGCTTAGCTCTGGGCAGACTGCATGTTGGGCCGTGGATTGAGGGAGTGACTGCAAACTGGCAACGTCCTACATCATTCTTGTATAGCCTGGAGAAGTGATCCCCTTGCTACTCCTGCCACTCCGATCCCTCGGAAAGTCATCCTGATTTATTTCTGGGACTCTTCCCCTGTACTGCCAGGCAAAATGGCATCTGTTCGTATGTAAGTCAGAGGATCCAGACTGCCAATAGATTAGCGAGGCTCTCGCATGCTTGAAGCTGGTCAGTTGAAGGCTCTGGGGAAAGTAACGTCAGAGATGGGACATCCAGCATTTCCATTTAACCCTCCGCAGCCTTCATATGGAGGGAGTTAAAAGCTCCATCACATCCCAGGATCAACCTCATAACTCATCTCTACCCTCCCTCGGGCATCTCTTTATTCATTAGATATTCTGAGATTCAGCATAAGTTTATACGTTTTGTGGAGTCATAGTCAGAGTCATACAGTGCAGAAAAGGCCCTTCAGCCCATCGAGTCTGCAGCAACAATAACTAACACTGAAGTCATGCGAATCCCATTTTCCTTTCCTTGTTCCATATCCGTGAATGTTATGATATTTCAAATTCTCATCCAAATATTTTAAGTTTACTTGTTCTTGTCACAAGTAGGCTTACACTAATACTGCAATGAAGTTACTGTGAAAATCCCCGAGTCGCCACACTCCGGCGTCTGTTCGGGTACACTGAGGGAGAATTTAGCACGGCCTATGCACCTAACCAGCACGTCTTTGGACTGTGTGAGGAAACCCACGCAGACATGGGGAGAACATGCAGACTCTACCCAGACAGTGACCCAAATTGGGAATCGAACCAGTGAGCCTGTGGAATTCATTACCACAGGATGTAGTTGATGCCAAAACATTGAATGTATTCAAGAGGCGGCTGGATATAGCACTTGGGGCGAATGGGATCAAAGGTCATGGGGAGAAAGCAGGATTAGGCTATTGAGTCGGACGATGAGCCATGATCGTAATGAATGGCGGAGCGGCTCGATGGGCCAAATGGCCTTCTCTTGCTCCTATCTTCTATGTTTCTATGCTTCTACGAACCCGGGTCCCTGGCAAAGTGGGACAGTAGTGCTAACCACTGTGCCAACATGCCACCCTAAAGGTAGTAAGATTTCTGGCCTCCACTACCTTCCCAGGCAGCGCATTCCAGATTCCCACCACCCTCTGAGTGAAAAACCTTTTTCGCAAAATCCCCTCTGAATCTCCTGCCCCTTACCCTAAAACTGTGCCCCCTTGCGATTGACCCCTCAACCAAGGGGAACAGCTGCTCTCCATTCACCCTGCCCAAACCCCTCACAATCTTCTACACCTCAATCACGTCCCCCCCTCAGCCTTCTCTGCTCTAAAGAAAACAATCCAAGCCTATTCAGTCTCCCCTTATAGCTCAAATGCCTCATGCAGCGAATTCTCTGAAACGATATGAATAAATCGCTCAACACAAAAAAGAAATCCCTTCTATGATTAGACTACCAGAACTGCAGATGGGGTTCTGTCTGAAATGTTATAAAGCAAAGCTAAAATGTGAACTCTTCCTTTCAGCTATTGTTACCAGTACCATACTTGCTTTTGTTGCCATAACTGAGTATTCTTACTTTAATAAAGATTGTAAATGTATCCATTCTAATCCAATATCTATCTACCCTGAGCTTTGTAGCACGGATTCAAATTCCAATCCTTATTTTCAGGTGCCCATACGGGTGACTTGACCTTGAATACATTTAATTGCCACTGCCACCTATTGCCTCTGCTAATCAAAACAGTATTTCCCAATTCTGATTTTGATTTGATTTGATTTATTATTGTCACATGTATTAACATACAGTGAAAAGTATTGTTTCTTGCGCGTTATACAGACAAAGCATACCGTTCATAGAGAAGGAAAGGAGAGAGTGCAGAATGTAGTGTTACAGTCATAGCGAGGGTGTAGAGAAAGTTCAACTTAATGCGAGGTAGGTCCATTCAAAAGTCTGACAGCAGCAGGGAAGAAGCTGTTCTTGAGTCGGTTGGTACGTGACCTCAGGCTTTTGTATCTTTTACCCCAAGGAAGAAGGTGGAAGAGAGAATGTCCGGGGTGCGTGGGGTCCTTAATTATGCTGGCTGCTTTGCCGAGGCAGCAGGAAGTGTAGACAGAGTCAGTGGATGGGAGGCTGGTTTGTGTGATGGATTGGGCTACATTCACGAACTTTTGTAATTCCAGCTATTATCCCATTTTGGTGTTGTCTGCCAACTTGGGAAATTTTCCTTCCTGCTCTTTCCTCCAAGGGATCATGATGTCTTAAAGAGAGCCAAGGTCTCAAGAGCAATCCCTTGTGTTGCCAGATAACCTCTCCTTCATCGGAATGGCTTCCATTGATAAAGATAGTTCTCTACTCACCTGGGCCATGCAACTGTTGCTCAACTGCTGATATGGGACCTTCTGCAATTCCAAGTATAAAATACTATCGCAATCTCTTATGTTCAGAGCTTCATTCAAATCTTTCAGACCGTGAGATATATATAATGGCACAATTAGGCTATTTGGCCCATCGAGTCTGCTCTGCCATTCAATCCATTCAAAAGATATAAAGGTACAAAATTCTGAGGTCACTTACCAATCAACTCAGGAACAGCTTCTTCTCTGCTGCCATCAGACATTCGACTCGCTTTAAGTTGAGTTTTCTCTACACCCTAGCTATGACTGTAACACTACATTCTGCACTCTCTTGTTTCCTTCTCTATGAACGGTATGTTTTGTCTGTATAGTGCGTAAGAAACAATACTTTTCACTGTATGTTAATACATGTGACAATGATAGATCAAATCAAATCAAATCATGGCTAGTAAGTTTCTCAATCCCTTCTCCTCCCTTTTCCCCATAACCTTTGATCCCCTTACCATCAAGAACCTATCTATCTCTGTCTTAAAGACACCCAATGACCTGGCCTCCACAGCCTTCTGTGGCAATGAATTCCACAGATTCACCACCCTCTGGCTGAAGAAATTTCTCTTCATCTCAGTTCTAAAGGGTTGTCTCTTTACTCTGAGGCTGTGCCCTCAGATCCTCGTCCCTCCGATTAATGGAAACACTGTATCACTGATGGGGATGGGATATTTAAGATATTTAATGTATTGGTTGAAGGGACCTCTTTTTCCTGAATCCATGTCAGCTGACAAATTACACTTTCCAAGTGTTCACCGACTCTGAAGATATGTATTATATGTAAAATAAATGCCCAAACACATCCCCTATCTCATGCAATCTTATGGCTATACTCACACATACAAAGCAGATGGGATGTGTGTTTTTATACGCTGAGGCACAGGGAACAAAAGGAAAGAAGTGATGCTGAACCTTCAGAATTCACTGGCTGGGTGTCAGCTGCTGCATTGTGTTAAATTTTGGGTGTCGCATTTTGCCAATTTGCCAAAGCCTTGGCAATGGGTACAGAAGAGATGTATGCAGCGGCAGCCAGGGACAAAGGAATTCAGTAATGTGGAGAGACTGCAGTAACAAGGATTCTCCTCCTTTGGTACAGAGGAGGCTCCGGGAAATTAACATTGTTCCAAAGTCGAGAGGAGTTTCGACAGAAGAAATCAGGAGAAACTGTTTCCACAGGCAGGAGGGTAGGTAACCAGACAACGCAGATTTAGAATGATTGGCAAGAAAGACCAAGAGATGATGAGGACTTTTTTTTTCACTCAACAATTTTTTAATAACCATAGAATCATAGAATCCCTACAGTGCAGAAGGAGGCCATTTGGCCCATCGAGTCTGCACCAACTCTCTGACACAACATCTTACCCAGGCCCTATCCCCATAACCCCGCATATTTAGACTGCTAATTCACCCTAACCTACACATCTTGGGACAATTTAGCTTGGCCAATCCAACTAACCCGCACATCTTTGGACTGTGGGAGGAAACTGGAGCACCCGGAGGAAACCCATGCAGACATGGGGAGAATGCGCAAACTCCACACAGACAGTCACCCAAGGCCTGAATTGAACTCAGATCCCCACCACTGTGAGGCAGCAGTGCTAACCAATGTGCCACCGATAATCTGGACTACATTACTTTGCAGTAAATCAATACTAAGGTTTGACAGTGGGGGTTAATAGGATGGTTCTTTCAAAGAATTGGCACACATATGATGGGCTAAATGGCCTCATTCCATGCTGTATGGTTTTATGTTTGCACAGATCACCTTTCTACATGCTGTTCAAAACATGGATCATGCTAGTCCTTGTACTAAGCATCATGTTACACATGAACATGAGTATCACATGCACCATAAAGACACTGGCGTGTCACATAAATGACATTCTCAAAACAGACAAGCATGATGTCTGTTCCAGGCAGACTGTACATCGTACGACACGTGCCTGATCCAATAACTGATGTTATAAGTTATGCACCATGAGGACTCATCTGTGCCACGCATGGCGATTATCCTGTAGATAACAGACGCAGCTCATTGCAACATGCAGACTAATGCGTAGTCTAACTCCAGAACTAACAACCATTACATGTGCGTCATGCAGATCAATTCACAGTATCGCAGAATTCTTACGGTGCAGGAGGAGGCCATTGGGCCCATCGTATCTGTGCCGGCTTTCCAAACGAGCATCATGACTTTGTGCCATTCCCCTGACCTTTTGCCCCCTAACCCCCTGCACATTCGCCGGAACTCCATCGCCTCGCCCGCCACGGAATCGGAGGGGGGAGAGGCGCAGACAAGAAACGCCCGCTGACCTCGGGCGGGAATTTCCGGTCTCGCTCAAGCGAGGCCATAAAATCCCGCCCTCTGTTTCTATTCAAACAATCATGCTTGGGTTGAACCTGCATCCGCCACTCTCCCAGGGAACATTTACATGGTACATAACTTGCAACCAACACACACACACACAGCTTATCATAGAATCCCTCTCTACAGTAGCAAGCAAGCTAGGGGGAAACTGCATTAATAGTCTATCCCATAACTCACACATAGATTCAGCAAGCAAATCAACATATGTCATGAGTGCAGCTTTCAGTATCTCGCAGAGTCTCACACTATAGACTACACTACAGACTGCACTATAGACCCTCACTGTACACGTTGTCATGTGTGTATGTTAGGCACATACACGGCAGAGACGCAATTCGTCCAAAGCAACCTTAAATCAGAACACCCTTTAATTGTAGGTAGATGCAAAACTCTCTCTCTCTCCCTCACACACACGCACAACCTAAAACACTCCTGAGATTTGCAACCCTATCAGCACAGTGATGATAGGTGGACAGACAGATCTGTATCATTATCGATTCGAGATATTGCTTGCATTTGCTGACATGTCCCTCAGTGCAAATGGCAATGCCAGCACCGATATGTCACACGGTGTGATTTCTGGCACAGTGCAGTTCTGCCAGTCCTGTGTGTGCACTGCCCCTGTGCTGAACGCAGGAAGGCTCCAAAACTCTATGGGAGCGATAATGAATCGAATTATGTTGCAAAAGAATTCAGCATAATGATCGCAGCTTGAGTTATTTCGAATAGATTTTTTTTGACATGATATGGAGCAATCTCATACACACGCACACACACAGATATTCTGTGGACTCAATGGGAGTGAGTTTAGTGTAGAATTATTTTTGAAACTCAATCAGCGGGTTAGCCAAGCAGCAAGGTATTCCATTCATACGCCTATGTCGGTTTGTCTCTCTTCAAGAGCGTTATCCAAACGGAACTATCAGGACAAATATATACATTCTATATATATATATATATATTTAAAAGCAGAGACTTGTCATTTACCAAGTTGGAAGTGCAGTATTGTTAGCCGTTTGGGAACATCACTGTTTATCCGGGAGAGTCCTGATTCTCAACTGCTGTAAATAAAAATGCCATTTGGTGCAAAGATGATTTAAGAAAAATAATAATAACAGGGGGTTGCAACTTCTCATGCCGAGCCTGTGTAGGAGGGAGGGTTACTGCACTATCCGATTCACCTACACCACATCTATACCGACGTGGTTAAACTGATCCCCTGCTCTATACTCAGAAGCGATGCTCAAGATTCATCGGGCTGAATGAGAAAAAGGGGAGGGGGGAGCTCAGAATTCAGTCGAATGACTTAAGAGACCCAGTCAATATACAGGCAATCCCGTTCACAGTGTAGCTAACCCTCTCTCTCTCTCTCTCTGCCCAGGGCTGATGAAATAAGTAAGAGAGCTTCAATTCTCTTCCAATCTCACTCTAATCTTACAGGACAAATGAGACAAGAATATCTTCCCTCTCCCTCTCCCTCTCTCTCCCCTTTTCCCACTATCCTGCTAAGCAGGACCAAGCACGCAGTGTAAGTTGCTTTAACCAATCTTACCTTCCAGTTCTTGGTCAATTGCCCCTGGGGCAGTAGAAAGCAGTTAGTTGTCCAGCCAGAGGTTATCTGTCCTTCAAACAAACAAGGTGCTGTGGGAAGAGTGGAGGGGGGAATCTCTGATGGCTATGTTCTCCGACAGCAGAGAGAAGACTGCGCCGTGTTGTCTTGTAGGAAGGGTTTGGAGAACATTACTCAGATTGCTTCAGCCGGGAACCTCTTCATCTGTGTGAGAAGGAGGAGGAGGAAGGGGGGGGGGGGGGAGTGTGTGTGTGTGTGGATGTTGAGAGATTCTGAAAGGACTAAGGAGGAACCAGAGACTAACTCCTGCACCCTCAGCTCTGGAGCTTAATAAGAAGGAAGGGAAGGAGACCCCCACAGCAATAAACAGCACACATACACACACACACACGCACACTAAATAGGAGGAATCTACAGATGAATTCCTTTGGACACAGGAATCAGGGGGGCTGGCTGGAGGAGGGGAGGGGGGGGGGGGATTGAACGCAATCTATCTTTCCCAGAGAGAGGGAGAAAGAGGGGAGATATTTGCATCTGAAAGGACCAAACCTCTGCAAAGACACTCAGGGTTTTTTTTATATATAACTTGTCAAGAAGCAAAGTGATCAATTGAACTCCTGGGGCACGCAAGGCGAAGCCACAAAACTAATCAGGATTTACAGGTTGCCTGCTCCAGCAACTTCAACCTTTCGGTTTTCATTCTCCTCAGGGGGGTTCCCGTTAGATTCTCTGGGTTGTAAAAACCTTCTGCTCCTGTTCCTCGGTGCATTGCTTCACAAGCTGGGATGTGTCTGCGCCTCTTTCTCCAGATAAGCACACACCATCCTGCACCCCACCCCCCGCCTTCATATTATTTCCAAGCAGCCGGCAGCAACAATTAAATATGGAATGTCAATATGGAACTAGAAAGGGGATCAGTCTGCTTTTAGCTGCTGGAACAACTGGCCCGACAATTATTACACCCATTGCAAATGTTACCTTTCCCCCACTGAAATAGCTGAGTCGTGCTGAAAGACAGTTCCACACTCACACACGCAGAGATATACACACTCGCACACACACACAGATACACACACACACTCTCACACAGATACAGACACACACACAAACACTCACAGACACACACACATACACACAGACACCCACATACACAGATACAGACACACACACAGAGACACACACACACACACAGACATACACACACACACATACACAGATACAGACATACACTCACAGAGACACACAGACACATACACACACACAGATGCACAGACACATGTACAAACACAAATACACACACCAAGACACACATGCACACACAGACACACATACAGATACACAGACACAGATACACACACACTCACACACACACAGATGCACACACAGAGACACCAACACACTCACAGACATAGACACACCAACACACACACACAGACATACAGACACAGACGCACATCCAGACATACAGACACGCACATAGAGATACAGACACACAGGCATGCACAGAGAGACACACTGACACACACACACACAGACACACACACAGACATACAGGCAAACACACACAGACAGCCACACACATGCAGACAGACACACACTGATGCATACATACACACAGACATACACACAGACATGGAGACACACAAAAATGGACACAAAAACACACAGACATAGAGGCGTATACACAGATATTCAGACACACATGCATGCACGTAGAGACATGGCTACATACAAACACATTCAGACATATAAATGCATACACAAGCAGACATGGAGACATGCACATATACAGGCATGGAGACATACACACACATACACAGATATATACACTCACAAATGCACATACATACAAACACATAGACACACACAGACTTAAAAACACACATACAAACGGACACACACAGAACCACACAGCCAAAGACAACCCCGCCCCAGTGACACCACCCCCCCCCCCCCATCCCAGTGACACCCCTACCTAAATTTTATTTGCACTGTTTTCTATGGAAACGAGGCGAGCAGATGGTAAAACTGGGAGCCAACCTTCTCTCACCCAATTCCTGCCCCTCAGACTGTGAACCTGACTGATTTCTCCCTCTGCAGCCCAGTTACACCAGAGCCAAGTAAAACACTTCCACCTGCTGAGATTCAAAAACCTAACAGAGCAGACTGACCGAGCCTGGATTCTTCCTGCTCTGCACAGGGACATTCAGTTTTAAACAGGGGGACTATTTTTCACAACTGAGTGAGGCCTAACAGTGATTTGTGAAAGTTTACCATAACTTGCTTGCCTACAGCTGACTCTATGGTTAAGAAAGTGCACCAACGCCTCTACTTTCTCAGGAGGACAAGGGAAATTTGGCATACCCACTACAACTCACACCAATTTTGACAGATGAACCACAGAAAATGTCCTTTCCAGTTGTATCACAGCTTGGTACGGCTCCTGCTCTGTCCAAGACCACACGAAACCGCAAAGGGTCGTGAATGAAGCCCAGTCCATCACTCAAACCAGCCTCCCACCCATTGACTCTGTCTTTTCCTCCCACAACCTCGGAAAAGCAGCCAGCTTAATTAAGAACCTCACGCACCCCGGAGATTCTCACTTTCACCTTCGTCTGTCGGGAAAAAGATACAAAAGTCTGAGGTCACGTCCCAACTGACTCAAGAACAGCTTCTTCCCTGCTTCCACCAGACTTTTGAATGGACCTACCTTGCATTAAGTTGATCTTTCTCTACACCCTAGCTATGACTGTAACACTACATTCTGCACCCTCTCCTTTCCTTCTCTATGAATGCTATGCTTTGTCTGTATAGTGCAAGAAACAATACTTTTCACTGTATACTAATATGTGTGACAATAATAAATCAAATCAAATTAAATGACTGTAACACTACATTTTGCACCCTCTCCTTTCCTTCCCTATGAATGGTGTACTTTGTCTGTATCGCGCGCAAGGAACAATACTTTTCACTGTATACTAATACATGTGACAATAATAAATCAAATCAAATCAAATTTTGTATGCTGTGCGTCTAATGACTAAGGCAAGGAGTCCAGATTAACTTGTTCGAACTGTCACTTAAAAGTAAAATAAAGGATCTTCACTCTCAAATTACAAGTCTCAAAACATATAAGCCTTGAAATGACACCATCTGGGATTGCTACATGAACACTGATTTCACTGCTCTCAGATTCCTTCAGCTCTGATTTTAAGAGAGATTAACCCATTTAAAACAAATCGGTGCCACCAGCATCTCTGTTTCAAATAACATCAAGAAGAAATTGAGTCAAACATAAATTAAATGATTTTATGATATTGTCACTCTGCTTAACCTCCACGTTACAAATATCAATGTTAACAGGCAGAATTTAAATAAAAATCCCTGCAAAATATCGTGATGAGGATGCCAGGCTTGGCTATGTTATGATGAATAATTTCACTCAATGTAATGATGCCCCGCGTTCCAGCATCCTGCATTCAAAAGGAAGAAGTCGCTGAAGAGACAGCTTGGTTTCTATGCAAACCTGTTAACTTTGACAGGTCAGATGGAGCATTGAACCAATGTCACAGCAATGCTACTTAAAACCGCAAAGATTAATAACACAACGGCATTGCAAATGTTTCCTCCCTCCAGAATGTCACGTTGCAATGTTCCTACCCTTCCACACCTCAGCATAGTAGTATTTTCAAAGCCTTTTTACAATCTCTAGTCACCGAGATGTGATTATCTCTTGATCGGAAAAGCACCACTGTTTGCATGAATGAGAAAGATTAGAGTTGATAGCGTTCCATTGTAATAACCTCTATGACTCCATAGACAGTTACATGGGTAAGATGGGTATCGAGGGATATGGGCCAAATGTGGGCAATTGGGACTAGTTTAGGGGTTTAAAAAAAAGGGTCGGCATAGACAAGTTGGGCCGAAGGGCCTGTTTATCATTAATATTTGACTATTATTTAAATGGTAAAAAAATTGCAGCATGCTGCTGTGCAAAGGGACCTGGGTGTCCTTGTGCAAGAATCACAAGCGGTTGGTTTGCAGGTGCAGCAGGTAATTAAGAAGGCAAATGGAATTTTGTCCTTTATTGCCAGAGGGATGGAGTTTAAAAACAGCGAGGTTATGTTGCAGCTGTATAAGGTGCTGGTGAGGCCACACCTGGAGTACTGTGTACAGTTTTGGTCTCCTTACTTGAGAAAGGATATACTGGCACTGGAGGGGGTGCAGAGGAGATTCACTAGGTTGATTCCAGAGTTGAGAGGGTTGGCTTATGAGGAGAGACTGAGTAGACTGGGGCTATACTCATTGGAATTCTGAAGAATGAGGGGAGATCTTATAGAAACATATAGGATTATGAAGGGAATAGATAAGATAGAAGCAGGGAAGTTGTTTCCACTGGCGGGTGAAACTAGAACTCGGGGGCATGGCCTCAAAATAAAGAGGGAGCAGATTTAGGACTGAGTTGAGGAGGAACCTCTTCACACAAAGGGTTGTGAGTCTGTGGAATTCCCTGCCCAGTGAAGCAGTTGAGGCTACCTCATTGAATGTTTTTAAGGCAAGGATTGATAAATTTTTGAACAGTAAAGGAATTAAGGGTTATGGTGAGCGGGCGGGTAAGTGGAGCTGGGAGTCCACGAAAAGATCAGCCATGATCTTATTGAATGGCGGAGCAGGCTTGAGGGGCCAGGTGGCCTACTCCTGCTCCTAGTTTTTATGGTCTTATGTTTCCATGCTGTAAACCTCTAACCTGTGTCTTGTGGCCACTCGACTGAGCAGCTCAGTGTAGAACACATTTGATTCCTGTTAATATCGCCAGTGAAACTTACTAACATCAAGGAGAGGAGCAGGCGTAGGTCACACAACTCCTTGAGCCTGCTCCACCATTCATTAAGATCGTGGCTGTTCTCCAATATCAATTCCATTTTCCTACCCAATCCCCTTGATTCCCTTAACGACCAAAATTTTATTGATCTCTAAAAACTTTTTTAAAACTTCCTTTATCCAGGGTGAACTGCAACTCTGTTGAGAATGGCTCTCCTGCCCACAGCTGGTCTACTGTCATGAATCATATCTGCTGCAAACCTCTCCCAATGCACTAACAAGGTTGTAAGTGTTCTGTTTATGTCATTTAAAAAAAAATTATTTGTGGGACATGGGCGTCGCTGGCTGGCCAGCATTTATTGTCCATCCCTAGTTGCCCTTGTAGGGCAGTTGAGAGTCAACCACATTGCTGTGGCTCTGGAGTCACATGTGGGCCAGGCCCGGTAGGGATGGCAGATTTCCTTCCCTAAAGGACATTTTTGAACCAGATGGGTTTTTCCAACAATGGTTTCATAGTCATCAGTAGCTTCTTAATTCCAAATACTTTTTTTATTGAATTCAAATTGCACCATCTGCTGTGTGGGATTCAAATCCATGTACCCAAGACAATAGCTGAGTTTCTGGATTAATAGCCTAGCGATAATACCACGAGGCCATCACCTTCCCTTGAATGTAATTTGCAATGCATTCCAGGTTGCTGCATGGAAATGCAGGTGCATAGTGCATAGTGAAGTGGGAGTGTCAAACATTGAATCAGTTTCCTGAGGTAAAGAATTGCAAATATTCACAAACTGGGAGTGAAGGAATGTCTTCTCATCTCAGCCTTAATGGCTCATCTGTTATCCTGTGACTATGATCCTGAGTTTCAGGCTCTCCAACCAGGGGAATCAAACTTTTGACCATCCATCCTGCCACCATCCCTAAGCATTGCCCATGTGATGCCCATTGCCCAAGGATGAGGGGGGATCTCATTGAAATGTGCAGGACACTGATAGGCCTGGATAGAGTAGGCGTGGGGAAGATGTTTCCATTAGACGGAGAGACTAGGATCCAAGGGCAAAGCCTCAGAGTAAAGTGATGACCCTTTCGAACCGAGATGAAGAGGAATTTCTCCAGCCAGATGCTATGAAGGCTAAGGAGGCCAGGTCATTGAGTGTACTTAAGACAGAGATAGATAGGTTGCTGATTAATAAGGGGATCAAAGGTGGAAGAATGGTGTTGAGAAACTTATTAGCCATGATTGAATGGTGGCACGGTGGCACAATGGTTAGCACTGCTGCCTCATAGCTCTATAAAACACAGGATCAATTCCAGTCTCGGGTCACTGTCCGTGTGGACTTTGCACTTTCTCTCCTTGTCTGCGTAGGTTTCCACTGGGTGTTCTGGTTTCCTCCCACAGTCCAAAAGACATGCTGGTTAGGTACATTGGCCATGCTAAATTCTCCCTCAGTGTACCTGAACAGGCGCCAGAGTGTGGTGACTAGGGGATTTGCACAGTAACTTCATTGCAGTGTTAACCTACTTGTGACACTAATGAATACAATAAGTAAAAACATAGAGGTAAGTACATCCTTCCCAAGTACAGAGACTGAAAATGAACACAGTGCTTCAGGCATGCTTTATGTACAATTGCATCACGACTTCTTTACTTTTGGACTCCAAACTCCTTGCAACAAAGGAGCCATTTGCCCTCCTAATTGCTTACTGTTCCTGCATTTTAACATTCATTCTTTCCTCAAAAGTAAAATCAATAGTGCTAACTTATCACAAGAAGAATTTTGAGTAGTGGACATTGCAAATGCTGCGTCATTCAAGTCATGAGTCTTGTATTCAACCCACCGGATCTGCAGGAGTAACTTTCTTAACACGAATCATTTAACCTGCAGGTTCTTTCTCCAATTTTAATATTCCTCTTTTTCAAACAACTGGGTAATTCATTCTTAAATAAAGTGATAGACTCTTGTTGCAGTGGATAAAAGCTAATTTCTGCGGATGCTGGAATCTGAAACCAAAAGAGAAAATGCTGGAAAATCTCAGCAGGTCTGGCAGCATCTGTAAGGAGAGAAAAGAGCTGACGGTTCAAGTCCAGATGACCCTTAGTCAAAGCTTTGGCAAAGCTTATAGATGCGGCCAGACCTGCTGAGATTTTCCAGTGTTTTCTCTTTTGGACTTTTGTTGCAGTGTTCCATATTCCAAAGCACACACTCGAATCTTGTCTCAAACTCCTCCTTAATTCTTCCATGATGTTTCTCGAATGTTGTGCGCACTTGTTATCATCTCACTGCTTGACCACTACTTACTTCATCATAATCCATCATGCTGACTATGATTAAATCATCTCTGAACTTTTGCCACTTGAATAAAACCAGCCTGTTATACTGGAACTCTATAACGCAGCAGATACTTTCCAGCCTTTCGCACCCGAAGATCGGAAATTCCCACCCGAAGTCAACGCATCTTTATATGGTCTTCGAATTTTCTGTCCCGCCCGTTACGATTCCCTCGGTGGGCGGAGCAGGAAATCCTCCAGCCACTCTTCCCATACCGCTGCGTAAATGATTGGTGGCATTGTCCGACTCTTCCTGGTGGATGGGATCTTCTGTTCCTGCTGAAGGCGACCCACCACCACACACCCACCCCCCCCCCGCCCCCCCAACACACACCCACCACCACCGCAGGTTCCCTGGCGGAAGGATGGCCGAGCCACACCAAAAGATGTGGACACTGGTGGGACTCGAAAATCCCACTGGCAGCCAATGGCGCACCATCTCCATTGCCAGATTTAACACAGGGGTTAGAGGTGGAAGGTCCCACCCAATGTCTCATTGAGTAGACCCCAAAGTTCCTCTTCTAAAACTCCACTTAGAACCCATTTGTTTCACCAAACCTTTGGTCACCTGTTCCAGTATCCCAACAGTCCTATGATGCACGTTAAGATATTTCCGCGGCTTAAAGACAATTGCTGTTGATGTAATTGTTGCTGTCTTACCAAATAATCACTTTCCCATGACTTTGTTCCTCCCGATACTGTTCTCTGAACGTTCCCCCAATGCTCCAAGATACCTGCACTCCTCTGATTCTCGCTTCTTGCGCATCACCAGAATTTTCAATGCTCCACATTTGGAGGGAAGGCGATGGCCCAGTGGTATTATCGCTCGACTATTAACCCAGAAACTCATAGAAATCATAGAAATCATAGAAACTCTACAGTACAGAAAGAGGCCATTCGGCCCATCGAATCTGCACCGACCACAATCCCACCCAGGCCCCCATATCCCTACATATTTTACCCGCTAATCCCTCTAATCTACGCATCCCAGGACACTAAGGGGCAATTTTAGCATGGCCAATCAACCTAACCCGCACATCTTTGGACTGTAAGAGGAAACCGGAGTGCCCGGAGGAAATCCACGCAGACACGAGGAGAATGTGCAAACTCCACACGGACAGTGACTCGAGGCTGGGAATCGAACCCACGTTCCTGGAGCTGTGAAGCAGCAGTGCTAACCACTGTGCTACCGTGCCGCCCTCAGCGAACGATCTGGAGATTCGGGTTCGAACCCCGCCACGACAGATGGAATTTGAATTCAATAAAAAACACCTAGAATTAAGAATCTACTGATGACCACGAAACTATTGTCAACTGTCGGAAAAAAACCGATCTGGTTCACTAATGTCCTTTAGGGAAGGAAACCTGCCATCTTTACTTGGTCTGGTCTACATATGGCTCCAGGGCCACAGCAATGAGGTTGACTCTCAGAAAAGAGATGGACAATAAATGCTGGCCAGTCAGCAACGTCCATGTCCATGCATGAATAAACAAAAATGGAGCAGTAATTCATCTGCCTGGACTAAAGCAATGGAATTCTCTCTCTGTCACCTGTGGTAAGACACTCCTCAAATCTTAGCTGGCACAGTGGTTAGCCTCACAACAAGAAGTCTCACAACACCAGGTTATCCGGCATCTCCACATCACAGCCTCACAACGTCAGGGACTCGGGTTTGATTCCCGGCTTGTGTCACTGTCTGTGTGGTAGTTTGCACATTCTCCCCATGTCCATTTCCTCCGGATGCTCCGGTTTCCTCCCACAGTCCGAAAGACATGCTGGTTAGGGTGCATTGGCCGTGCTAAATTCTCCCTCAGTGTACCCGAACAGGCGCCGGAGTGTGGCAACTAGGGGATTTTCACAGTAACTTCATTGCAGCGTTAATGCAAGCTTACTTGTGACACGAATAAATAAACTTTAAACTTTTAGCTCTTAGACCAGACTTTTAGTCACCCTGTCCGAAAATCTCCCAATAGAAACAGGCGTGGGCCATTCAGCCCATCGATCTTGCTCCAACATTCAATGTGATTTGGATGATCGGACTTTTCAATGCCTTTTCCCCCCCTACCCCAAAACATTTACATTACTAATAATCAGAAACCTCTGAATCTCCTCTTTAAGCATACACATTGATTGAGATTCCACAGCACTCTTGGGTAGCGGGTTCCACAGTTTCACAGCCGTCCTGTGCAAAGAAATTTCTCCTCACCTCAGCCCTTCGTGGAATCCCCCTTATTTTGAAATGCAGCTCAGGGTCAGCTTTTGGACAGTAGAGCACCTTGGGATATTTTACTGTGTTAAAGGTGCTAAATAAAGGCAAGTTGATATTATTGTAATGAAATATTTACTCACTCATGGTGAAAAAAACTGAGCCTAGTTGGATAGTCTCTGGAAACAGTGAAGGAACCTTGCAAGTAGACAATCGGGAATACATTCTTTGATCTGGATTTTCCAGCTGCACTCACCCCAAGACCAGAAAATTCCACCCAATGTCAACATATCTTTGCATGATCCCGAGGCAGGCAGGAGAGGACAGGAAAATTCCATACTTTGTGTCACTTCATAGAATCATAGAATCCTGACAGTACAGAAGGACACTGTAGTTAAGAAAGCCCACCAACGCCTCTACTTTCTCAGGAGACTAGGGAAATTTGGCATGTCCGCTACAACTTTCACCAACTTTTACAGATGCACCAGAGAAAGTTTTCTTTCTGGTTGTATCACAGCTTGGTATGACTCCTGCTCTGCCCAAGACTGCAAGAAACTACAAAGGGTCGTGAACAAAGCCCAGTCCATCACGCAAACCAGCCTCCCATCATTGACACTGTCTATACATCCCGCTGCTTCGGAAAAGCAGCCAGCATAATTAAGGACCCCACGCACCCCAGACATTCTCTCTTCCATGTTCTTCTGTCGGGAAAAAGATACAAAAGTCTGAGATCTCGTACCAACCAATTCAAGAACAGCTTCTTCCCTGCTACCATCAGACTTTTGAATGGACCTACCTTGCACTAAGTTGATCTTTCTCTACACCCTATCTATGACTGTAACACTATATTCTACACTCACTCCATTCCTTCTCTATGAACGGTATGCTTTGTCTGTATCGTGCGCAAGAAACAATACTTTTCACTGTAGACTAATACATGTGACAATAATAAATCAATTCAAATCAAATCAAGGAAGCCATTCGGCCCATCATGTCTACAGCGATTCTCTCTAACAGAGCAACTTACACAAGCTAACTTCCCCACTTTATCCCTGTGACCCTAGACACTTACCATCGCCAAGCCACCTAACCTGCAAATCTTCAGCCTCTGGGAGGAAACCGGAGCACGGGGAGGAAACCCATGCAGACACGGGGAGAACGTGCAGGTTCCGCACAGACAGTCACCCGAGGCCGGAATCGAACTCAGGATCCTGGTGCTGTGAAACAGCAGTGCTAAGCATGGTGCAGCGGCAAACCTCAGGAGATTTCCTGGTACTATCTTTGTGGGAATCCTAAATATGTTTCGAAACTATTGGAAAACCCATTTGAATTAGCTGACAATGCAGCAACACATAGCAGCAAGAGAAAATCATCAGTGTTTGTGCTTCCGGCCACAATGCTTCAAATTGTTTGCATGTAATCGTGTCAAGTGCTTTTAAATACTACTATTTTTAAGAGAATCTCTTCCATTCCGGATGCAACAAAGAATCTCAAATTGACTATCTTCTCAGTAATGTGTTGCAGTGAGTTCCAAGGCAGCCTCACTGCCTGAAGTAGCCAAGGACATAACGCATTGTGTGGATTAAAGAGTCTTAAGTAAAGAATGTGGAGATTGCAGTGATTTTTGAGGAAGCTGACTCCACAATAACTGTATTTGATCCCGGTGTGATCTCTGTTTCATCAAACTGTCAATCAGCAGTTCCTAAGAGTGTCAAAACGCCAATTATCTTAAGCCTTTTGACTAGCCAAAAGGAAAGTGCATGCAGTTTTGTTTTGGATAATTCATAGAAATCATAGAAACCCAACAGTGCAGAAGGAGGCCATTCGGCCCATCAAGTCTGCACCAGCACCTGTTCCCGTAACTCCACATATTTACCCCGCTAACCCCTCTAACCTACACATCCTGGGACACTAATTCTGGGGATTCAAAATGAAATGAGTCTTCAGTATGTTTGCTCGGTGTGTAAGGTAGAAATGTTGATTGTGGCTGGAATCCTGGAGATCTTCGTAAACTTGCCCGTGTGGTCGGAGGGCCAACTTTGACAATAAGAACGGCAATATTAACTGCAAGAGCAATTGTGACAATGACAGTCAAGCATGCTGGGAACTTTGGTCAAGTTACAATTAAACACTTGGAGAGAGAGAGTTGCAGTGAGTCGTGACCTGGCCTGTGAACTGTGACCTGACACTTCCTGTGTTGACCAAATGAGGATAATTGTTTGGACCAAGCTGACACATCTGAGCCATTGTTACCACATGAGTGTTAAGGCTATGTGACCTACGCACAGTTTGAGCCAAGAATTATGGAGTTGTTTGTGAGTAACATTGCTGAAACAATGTGATCGGTTTCTGGTTACACCATTGGCTGAGTGCCAGAGAACCTTCTGGAAGATTGTGAGAAGTTTAGGATATGGAAACACGTTTCAGCCCTTTGTCCTCAGTGAGTGCTCGGATGGCAAGTGTGCTTTGAAAGAACATCTTCAGAGAAGACAAAGAACTATATGGACGAATCTGCATTGGGAATGGACCTGGCCAGTTTACTCAAGAAACCGGGTAGTTTCATTTAGTTAAAGAGTTAGAGTTTCAGTTAAGAGTTCGAGTTAATGTTGAACAGTAAGAGTTAGAAGTGTTGCAACTGTTGTAAGTTTGGGTGGGATCTTTTGGCCGCCCCAAGGCGGAAAGTCCCACCCAAGGTTAACACTGCTGCCTCACAGCGCCAAGGACCCGAGTTCGATTCCCAGCTTGGGTCACTGTCTGTGTGGAGTTTGCACATTCTCCCCGTGTCTGCGTAGGTCTCTTCCGGGTGCTCTGGTTTCCCTGCACAGTCCAAAGATGTGCGGATTAGGTGGATTGACCATGCAATTTAGCCCCTTAGTGTCAGGGGGACTAGCTAGGGTAAATGTATGGGGTTATGGGGATAGGGTCTGGGTGGGAATGTGGTCGTTGCAGACTCGATGGGCCAAATGGTCTCTTTCTGCACTGTATGATTCTAGGTCAGCGGACATTTGTATGCTCCGTGTCCCGCCCCTACGATTCCCGTGGCGGACAGGACGGGAAGATTCCGCCCTTTGAGTTTGGTACCTAAAGTGTTAAATAAACAGAAGAGATTTTGAGTCGATGCCTGTCCTTTGGTTTGTAATATTAAACGAAGTACCTGGAGAGTAGTTGAAGTTCAGAGTCGAATGACATTGGTAGCACTGATAGTGGGTGCAATGAGGGAATGGGCTGGGAATCTACTGCTCCATCCTTGCTCACCGTCAACATCCATCCATTTTCACTGGAAATGCCAGGCAATGGAACATCTGCCCAGATGTGGATAGACATGTAATGGAACAATGTTCTCTAATTGGCTCCCCATTTGATATTGCCTCAATTTCAAAATTCTTAAACTGGATATCAAGTCCTTTCACTGCCTTGTTCCTCTTTGTCACTTTTTGATTTGATTTGATTTATTATCGTCACATGTATTAACATACAGTGAGAAGTATTGTTTCTTGCATGCTATACAGACAAAGCATACCGTTCATAGAGAAGAAAAGGAGAGGGTGCAGAATGTAGTGTTACAGTCATAGCTAAGGTGTAGAGAAAGATCAACTTAATGCAAGATAAGTCCATTCAAAAGTCTGACAGCAGCAGGGAAGAAGTTGTTCTTGAGTCAGTTGGTACGTGACCTCAGGCTTTTGTATCTTTTTCCCGAAGGAAGAAGGTGGAAGAGAGAATGTCCGGGGTGCGCGGGGTCCTTAATTATGCTGGCTGCTTTGCGGAGGCAGCGGGAAGTGTAAACAGAGTCAATGGATGGGAGGCTGGTTTGTGTGATGGATTGGGTTACATTCACGACCTTTTGTAATTTCTTGTGGTCTTGGTCAGAGCAGGAGCCATACCAAGCTGTGATACAACCAGAAAGAATGCTTTCTATGGTGCATCTGTAAAGGTTGGTGAGAGTAGTAACTGACATGCCAAATTTCCTTAGTCTTCTGAGAAAGTAGAGGCGTTGATGGGCTTTCTTAACTATAGTGTCGGCATGGGGGGGACCAGGAGAGGTTGTTGGTGATCTGGACACCGAAAAACTTGAAGCCCTCAACCCTTTCTATTTCATCCCCGTTTGATGTAGACAGAGGCATGTTCTACTTTACGCTTCCTGAAGTCAATGACAATCTCCTTCCTCCAGGTTTACACCCTCTCTGATCTCTCCATTCCTTCAACACTCCCAATTATCACCAACGCATCCAGTGGCGGCTCTGAAAGATATCAGACCCTGAGGGGACTTGACAGGATGAATGCTGAAAGGATCATAGAATCCCTCCAGTACAGGAGGCCATTCAGCCCATTGAGGATATTTCCCCTTGCGGAGGGTTCCAGAATGTGGGGGCGCTGTTTATAAATTAGGGTCTCCCATTAAAGATGGCAATGAGGAGAATGTTGATTCTGTCAGAGGGTCTATTACTCTGTGGGAGTCTTTTCCACACAGAGTTAAAATTAAAGTTTATTTATTAGTCACAAGTCAGACTTATATTCACACTGCAATGAAATTACTGCGAAATTCCCCTAGTCACCACAGTCCGGCGCCTGTTCGGGTACACTGAGGGAGAATTTAGCACGGCCAATGCACCTAACCAGCACATCTTTCAGACTGTGGGAGGAAACCGGAGCACCCGGAGGAAACCCACGCAGACACGGGGAGAATGTGCAAACTCCACACAGACAGTGGCACAAGCTGGGAATCGAACCTGGGTCCCTGGCGCTGTGAAGCAGCAGTGCTAAATACTGTGCCACCCATCCCCAGAGCAGGGGAGGATGGTTCTTTGAATATATTCAGGTAGAGTTTGACAGATATTTGATAGACAAGCTAGTCAAAGGTTATGGGGAGCAGGCAGGAAAGCAGGGGGTGATTCTCCCAGCCCCCGCACTGCTGCTATGGAGGACATCAGCGGAGGCCGTGTCGTGGACTTCCTGCTGGGCGCCACAGTCTCAGCGCGTCTCCAGCTATCGGATTTCTGGCGTTGTCAGCTCCATGCCAGAAATCGGCGCGGAGCTAAATAAATTATGTTAATTGCGATTGACATATTATTAGCAGGACCGGAACTGAAGTCTCTGAGCCCAGTAGCATACCACCGCCACCCCCCTCCCCCCCCCCCCCCCCCCCCCCCACCACCACCAATCATGTGTGTTTCACTTCAGCGCAGTTTGCAGTAGCTCCCAACTTACAGGGAGCTGGCGGCCCGAACCAGCTGGAGTGAAGGGGGGTGGGGGGTGGCGGGGGGGGGGGGGGGGGGGGGGGGGAGTGGGGGGGGGGGTGCAGGGAGGCCCCCCAGAAGATCGGGGGAAGTGGGAGGGTGTGTCCCCTGGGTATTGCAAACTTGGCATTGCCCAGGGGACAACCTACACATCTTTGGACACGAAGGAGAGATTTATCATGGCCAGTTCACTTAAGCTGTACATTTTTGGAGTTTGGGAGGAAACCCAGGCAGACACGGGGAGAGCGTGCAAGTCCACACAGACAGTCACCACAGTCCGGAATTGAACCCCGGTCTCTGGTGCTGTGAGGCAGCAGCACTAACCACTGTGCCAATGTGACCTTCTTGTCAAGCATTCCAAAGTTTACGATAATCAGTAATAAATTCAAAGGGGAATTTATGAGAAACCTCCTTATCCGGAGAAAATCCCACCAGAAGTATTTGATGCATATAGCATTGATGGAACAATAGAAATTAGAAGCAGGAGGAGGCCATTCGGCCCTTCGAGCCTGCTCCACCATTCATTGTGATCACGGCTGATCATCGAATTCAATATCCTGATCCCCCCATGCATTTAGGTTCAATTAGACAGATGCATGAGTTAAAAAAGAATGGAAGGATAGGGTTAGATAAAGAGGGAGCGGGAGGAAGTGGGCGGGGAGAATAAACACTGGCTTGGACCAAATGTGCCGAGATGCCAGTTTCTCTGCTTTAACTTCAGTGTGGTTTTATTTAAAAACTGCCCAGTGAAACACAGGTGATTCGAGAAACTCAGTAATCACTGCAATCCCTGAGCTGCAAACTGCTGTGTCCTGTCGGTAATAACAATCATCGATTTGATCATTTACTCATTGTTAATACAGCACTCTCAAAACAGCAGCAATAACCTACTCAAAAGAATATTTATTTTTAAATGGAAAGGATTTGATTTGATTTGATTTATTATTGTCACATGTATTAGTATACAGTGAAAAGTATTGTTTCTTGCGTGCTATACAGACAAAGCATACCATTCATAGAGAAGATGTGGAGATGCCGGAATTGGACTGGGGTGGGCACAGTAAGAAGTCTCACAACACCAGGTTAAAGTCCAAAAGGTTTATTTGGAAGCACGAGCTTTCGGAGCACTGCTCCTTCATCTGGTGAGTCGGGGATGAAGGAGCAGCTCTCCGAAAGCTCGTGATTCCAAATGTACCTGTTGGACTTTAACCTGGTGTTGTGAGACTTCTTACTTTACATAGAGAAGGAAATGAGAGAGTGCAAAATGTCATCTTACAGTCATAGCTAGGGTGTAGAGAAAGATCAACTTAATGCGAGGTAGGACCATTCAAAAGTCTGACAGCAGCAGGGAAGAAGCTGTTCTTGAGTCGGTTGGTACATGACCTCAGACTTTTGTATCTTTCTCCCAATGGAAGAAGGTGGAAGAGAGAATGTCCGGGGTGCGTGGTGTCCTTAATTATGCTGGCTGCTTTTCCGAGGCAGTGGGAAGTGTAGACAGAGTCAATGGATGGGAGGCTGGTTTGAGTGATGGACTGGGCTTCATTCAAGACCCTTTGTAGTTTCTTGTGATCTTGGGCAGAGCAGGAGCCATATCAAGCTGTGATACAACCAGAAAGAATGCCTTCTATGCTGCATCTGTAGAAGTTGGTGATTTCCTTAGTCTTCTGAGAAAGTAGAGGTGTTGGTGGGCTTTCTCAACTATAGTTAAGTTAAATGGTAGACTATTAGTCGACTCATCCAATACCTGGG